>NW_026942010.1:0-22979 GCF_024139115.2 Armigeres subalbatus
TAAGTTAAACCAAATTGTTCTCATATCGACACTGCGACCGCCCCAAGGATTCAAACGAGCGCTCATTCTACTATCTCCATGAAGAAACCTAATTGAACTCAAAATGCTACGGTGCCCGCCCTCATGGCCTCAGCCGCGCGCTCAATCCACTATCATCACATGAGTGCAAACAAAATTGAACTCATTTAGACACTTCGACCGCCCCAAGGATTCAAACGAGCGCTCATGCTACTATCTCCTTAGAGAAACCAAATTTAACTCAAAATGCTACTGTGCCCGCCCTCATGGACTCAGACGAGCGCTCAATCCACTATCATCACATAAGTAAAACCAAATTGATCTCATATCGACACTACGACCGCCCCCAAGGATTCAAAGGAGCGCTCATTCTACTATCTCCTTAGAGTAACCAAATAAACTCAAAATGCTACTGTGCCCGCCCTCATGGACTCAGACGAGCGCTCAATCCACTATCATTACATAAGTGCAACCAAATTGATCTCATATCGACACTGCGCCCGCCTCCATTGACTCAGACGTGCACTCAATCCACTATCAACACATAAGTTTAACCAAATTGTTCTCATATCGACACTGCGACCGCCTCAAGGATTAAAACGAGCGCTCAATCTGCTATCTCCTTAAAGAAACCTAATTGAACTCCAAATGCTACTGTGCCCGCCCTCATTACTCAGACGAGCGCTCAAGGCACTATCATCACATAAGTGCAACAAAATTGAACACATATCGACGCTGCGCCCGCCCTCATTGACTCAGACGTGGGCTCAATGCACTATCATCACATGAGTGCAACCAAATTGAACTCATATCGACACTGCGACCGCCCCAAGGATTCAAACGAGCGCTCTTGTTACTATCTCCTTAGAGAAACCAAATTTAACTCAAAATGCTACTGTGCCCGCCCTCATGGACTCAGACGAGCGCTCAATCCACTATCATCACATGAGTGCAACTAAATTGAACTCACATCGATACTGCGCCCGCCCTCATGGACTTAGACGAGCGCTTAATCCACTATTATAACATAAGTGTAAACAAATTGAACACATATCGACACTGCGACCGCTCCCAAGGATTCAAACGAGCGCTCATTCTACTATCTTCTTAGAGAAACCAAATTGAACTCAAAATGCTACTGTGCCCGCCCTCATGAACGCAAACGAGCAGTACAACCAAATTGATCTCATATCGACACTGCGACCGCCCCAAGGATTCAAACGAGCGCTCAATCTGCTATCTCCTTAGAGAATCCTCATTGAACTCAAAATGCTACTGTGCCCGCCCTCATGGACTCAGACGAGCGCTCAATCCACTATCATCACATAAGTGCAACCAAATTGAAGTCATATCGACACAGCGCCCACCCTCATGGACTCAGACGAGCGCTCAATCCACTATCATCACATAAGTGCAACCAAATTGATCTCATATCGACACTGCGCCCGCCTCCATTGACTCAGACGTGCACTCAATCCACTATCAACACATAAGTTTAACCAAATTGTTCTCATATCGACACTGCGACCGCCCCCAAGGATTCAAACGAGCGCTCATTCTACTATCTCCATGAAGAAACCTAATTGAACTCAAAATGCTACTGTGCCCGCCCTCATGGACTCAGACGAGCGCTCAATCCACTATCATCACATAAGTGCAACCAAATTGAACTCATATCGACACAGCGCCCGCCCTCATTGACTCAGACGTGGGCTCAATGCACTATCATCACATGAGTGCAACCAAATTGAACTCATATCGACACTGCGACCGCCCCAAGGATTCAAACGAGCGCTCTTGTTACTATATCCTTAGAGAAACCAAATTCAACTCAAAATGCTACTGTGCCCGCCCTCATGGACTCAGACGAGCGCTCAATCCACTATCATTACATAAGTACAACCAAATTGAAGTCATATCGACACAGCGCCCACCCTCATGGACTCAGACGAGCACTTAATCCACCATCATTACATAAGTGCAACCAAATTGACTCATATCGACACTGCGCCCACCCTCATTGACTCAGACGAGCGCTCAATCCACTATCATCACATAAGTGCAACCAAATTGAACTCATATCGACACTGCGCCCGCACTTATTGACTCAGACGAGCGCTCAATCCACTACCATCACATAAGTGCAACCAAATTTAAGTAATTTCGACACTGCGCCCACCCTCATTGACTCAGACGACGGCTAAATCCACTATCATCACACAAGTGCAACCATATTGAACTCATATGAATACTGCGCCCGCCCTCATTGATTCAGACGAGCGCTTAATCCACTATCATTACATAAGTGCAACCAAATTGAACTCATTTCGACACAGCGCCCACCCTCATGGACTCAGACGAGCAATCAAGCCACCATCATTACATAAGTGCAATCAAATTGAACTCATATCGCCACTGCGCCCTCCCTCATTGACTCAGACGAGCGCTCAATCGACTATCATCACATAAGTGCACCCAATTTGAACTCATATCGACACTGCGCCCGCTCTCATTGACTCAGGCGAGTGCTCAATCCACTATCATTACATAAGAGCAACCAAATTGAACTCATATCGACACAGCGCCCACCCTCATGTACTCAGACGAGCACTCAAGCCACCATCATTACATAAGTGCAACCAAATTGAACTCATATCGCCACTGCGCCCTCCCTCATTGACTCAGACGAGCGCTCAATCCACTATCATTACATAAGTGCAACCAAATTGAACTCATATCGACACAGCGCCCACCCTCATGGACTCAGACGAGCACTCAAGCCACCATCATTACATAAGTGCAACCAAATTGAACTCATATGGACACTGCGCCCACCCTCATTGATTCAGACGAGCGCTCAATCCACTATCATTACATAAGTACAACCAAATTGAACTCATATCGACACAGCGCCCACCCTCATGGACTCAGACGAGCACTCAATCCACCATCATTACATAAGTGCAACCAAATTGACTCATATCGACACTGCGCCCGCCCTCATTAACTCAGACGAGCGCTCAATCCACTATCATCACATAAGTGCAACCAAATTGAACTCATATCGACACTGCGCCCACCCTCATTGACTCAGACGAGCGCTCAATCCACTATCATTACGTAAGTGCAACCAAATTGAACACATATCGACACAGCGCCCACCCTCATGGACTCAGACGAGCACTCAAGCCACCATCATTACATAAGTGCAACCAAATTGAACTCATATCGATACTGCGCTCACCCTCATTGACTCAGACGAGCGCTCAATCCACTATCATCACATAAGTGCAACCAAATTGAACTCATATCGACACTGAGCCCGCACTTATTGACTCAGACGAGCGCTCAATCCACTATCATCACATAAGTGCAACCAAATTTAAGTCATTTCGACACTGCGCCCACCCTCATTGACTCAGACGAGCGCTCAATCCACTATCTTCACACACGCGCAACCAAATTGAACTCATATGGATACTGCGCCCACCCTCATTGACTCAGACGAGCGCTCAATCCACTATCATTACATAAGTACAACCAAATTGAACTCATATCGACACAGCGCCCACCCTCATGGACTCAGACGAGCACTCAATCCACCATCATTACATAAGTGCAACCAAATTGACTCATATCGACACTGCGCCCGCCCTCATTGACTCAGACGAGCGCTCAATCCACTATCATCACATAAGTGCAACCAAATTGAACTCATATCGACACTGCGCCCGCTCTCATTGACTCAGACGTGCGCTCAATCCACTATCAACACATAATTGCAACCAAATTGAACTCATATCGATACTGCACCCGCCCTCATTGACTCAGACGAGCACTCAATCCACTATCATCACATAATTGCAACCAAATTGAACTCATATCGACACTGCGCCCGCCCTTATTGACTCAGACGAGCGCTCAATCCACTATCATCACATAAGTGCAACCAAATTTAAGTCATTTCGACACTGCGCCCACCCTCATTGACTCAGACGAGCGCTAAATCCACTATCATCACACAAGTGCATCCAAATTGAACTCATATGGATATTGCGCTCGCCCTCATTGATTCAGACGAGCGCTCAATCCACTATCATAACATAAGTGCAACCAAATTGAAGGCATATCGACACAGCGCCTACCCTCGTGGATTCAGACGAGCACTCAATCCACCATCATTACATAAGTGCAACCAAATTGAACTCATATCGACACTGCGCCCGCCCTCATTGACTCAGACGAGCACTCAATCCACTATCATCACATAAGTGCAACCAAATTGAACTCATATCGACACTGCGCCCGCACTCCACTATCATCACATAAGTGCAACCAAATTGAACTCAAATCGACACTGCGCCGAGCACTCAATCCACTATCATCACATAAGTGCAACCAAATTGAACTCATATCGACACTGCGCCCGCTCTCATTGACTCAGACGAGCACTCAATCCACTATCATCACATAAGTGCAACCAAATTTAACTCTTATCGACATAGCGACCGACCCCATCAAGGATTAAATCGAGCGCTCATTCTATAACCTCATTAGAGAATCCTAATTGAATTCAGAATGCTACTGCGCCCACCCTCATGGACTCAGACGAGCGCTCAATCCACTATCATCACATAAGTGCAACCAAATTGATCTCATATCGACACTGCGACCGCCCCCAAGGATTAAAACGAGCGCTTATTCTATAATCTCATTAGAGAAACCTAATTGAACTCAGAATGCTACTGCGCCCACCCTCATGGACTCAGACGAGCGCTCAATCCACTATCATCATTTAACTGCAATCAAATTGAACTCATTTCAACACTGCGACCACCCTCACGGACTCAAACGAGCGCTCAATTCACTATCATCACATGAGTTCAACCATATTGAACTCATATCGACACTGCGCCCGTCCTCAGACGACCGCTCATTCTACTATCTCGTTAGAGCAATCAAATTGAGCTACTGCGCCCACCCTCATGGACTCAGACGAGCGCTCAATCCACTATCATCACATAAGTGCTACCATATTAAACTCATATCGACACTGCGCTCGTCCTTCTGGACTCAGACGAGCGCTCATTCTACTATCGCGTTGAAGCTCAAAATGATACTGCGACCGCCCTCAAGGAATCCGACGAGCGCTCAATCCAAAAATAATTAAACGAACGTGTCCGGAAGCATTCCCGCTGCTTTCCGTTTGTTTTCCCTGTAATTTCTAAACAAAATCTTCCGGATGCATTTTTCACTGATTCTCGCATCCCGGAACAAACATTTCGCTTGGATCCCGTATTGGAACAGCCTCTGAATGCTGGGGATTGTTGATTCGAAGCGAACCATTATGAAACGAACGCGTCCGGAAACATTCCCGCTGCTTTCCGGATGTTTCCCCCGTAATTTGTAAACAAAATCTTCCGGATGCATTTTTCGCTGATTCTCGCATCCTGGAACAAACATTTCGCTTGGATTCCGTATTGGAACAGCCTCTGAATGCTGGGGATTGTTGATTCGAAGCGTACCATCATGAAACGAACGCGTCCGGAAGCATTCCCGCTGCTTTCCGGATGTTTCCCCCGTAATTTGTAAACAAAATCTTCCGGATGCATTTTTCGCTGATTCTCGCATCCCGGAACAAACATTTCGCTTGGATCCCGTATTGGAACAGCCTCTGAATGCTGGGGATTGTTGATTCGAAGCGAACCATTATGAAACGAACGCGTCCGGAAGCATTCCCGCTGCTTTCCGGATGTTTCCCCCGTAATTTGTAAACAAAATCTTCCGGATACATTTTTCGCTGAATCTCGCCGCCCGGAACATACAGATCGCATGGTTCCCACATTGTAACAGCCTCTAAATGCTAGGGATCATTCATTCGAAGCGAACCATTATGAAACGAACGCGTCCGGAAGCATTCCCGCTGCTTTCCGGATGTTTCCCCCGTAATTTGTAAACAAAATCTTCCGGATACATTTTTCGCTGATTCTCGCAGCCCGGAACATACAGATCGCATGGTTCCCGCATTGGAATGGCCTCTGAATGCTGGGGATTGTTGATTTGAAGCGTACCATCATGAAACGAACGCGTCCGGAAGCATTCCCGCTGCTTTCCGGATGTTTCCCCCTGTGATTTGTAAACAAAATCTTCCGGATGCATTTTTCGCTGATTCTCGCAGCCCAGAACATACAGATCGCATGGTTCCCACATTGTAACAGCCTCTAAATGCTAGGGATCATTCATTCGAAGCGAACCATTATGAAACGAACGCGTCCGGAAGCATTCCCGCTGCTCTCCGGATGTTTCCCCCGTAATTTGTAAACAAAATCTTCCGGATACATTTTCCGCTGAATCTCGCAGCCCGGAACATACAGATCGCATGGTTCCCGCATTGGAGTGGCCTCTGAATGCTGGGGATTGTTGATTCAAAGCGTACCATCATGAAACGAACGCGTCCGGAAGCATTCCCGCTGCTTTCCGGATGTTTCCCCCGTAATTTGTAAACAAAATCTTCCGGATGCATTTTTCGCTGATTCTCGCAGCCCGGAACATACAGATCGCATGGTTCCCACATTGTAACAGCCTCTAAATGCTAGGGATCATTCATTCGAAGCGAACCATTATGAAACGAACGCGTCCGGAAGCATTCCCGCTGCTTTCCGGATGTTTCCCCCGTAATTTGTAAACAAAATCTTCCGGATACATTTTTCGCTGATTCTCGCAGCCCGGAACATACAGATCGCATGGTTCCCGCATTGGAATGGCCTCTGAATGCTGGGGATTGTTGATTCGAAGCGTACCATCATGAAACGAACGCGTCCGGAAGCATTCCCGCTGCTTTCCGGATGTTTCCCCCTGTGATTTGTAAACAAAATCTTCCGGATGCATTTTTCGCTGATTCTCGCAGCCCAGAACATACAGATCGCATGGTTCCCACATTGTAACAGCCTCTAAATGCTAGGGATCATTCATTCGAAGCGAACCATTATGAAACGAACGCGTCCGGAAACATTCCCGCTGCTTTCCGGATGTTTCCCCCGTAATTTGTAAACAAAATCTTCCGAATGCATTTTTCGCTGAATCTCGCATCCCGGAACAAACATTTCGCTTGGATCCCGTATTGGAACAGCCTCTGAATGCTGCGGATTGTTGATTCGAAGCGAACCATTATGAAACGAACGCGTCCGGAAGCATGCCCGCTGCTTTCCGGATGTTTCCCCCGTAATTTGTAAACAAAATCTTCCGGATACATTTTTCGCTGATTCTCGCAGCCCGGAACATACAGATCGCATGGTTCCCGCATTGGAGTGGCCTCTGAATGCTGGGGATTGTTGATTCAAAGCGTACCATCATGAAACGAACGCGTCCGGAAGCATTCCCGCTGCTTTCCGGATGTTTCCCCCGTAATTTGTAAACAAAATCTTCCGGATGCATTTTTCGCTGATTCTCGCAGCCCGGAACATACAGATCGCATGGTTCCCACATTGTAACAGCCTCTAAATGCTGGGGATCATTCATTCGAAGCGAACCATTATGAAACGAACGCGTCCGGAAGCATTCCCGCTGCTTTCCGGATGTTTCCCCCGTAATTTGTAAACAAAATCTTCCGGATACATTTTCCGCTGAATCTCGCAGCCCGGAACATACAGATCGCATGGTTCCCGCATTGGAGTGGCCTCTGAATGCTGGGGATTGTTGATTCAAAGCGTACCATCATGAAACGAACGCGTCCGGAAGCATTCCCGCTGCTTTCCGGATCTTTCCCCCGTAATTTGTAAACAAAATCTTCCGGATGCATTTTTCGCTGATTCTCGCAGCCCGGAACATACAGATCGCATGGTTCCCGCATTGGAATGTCCTCTAAATGCTGGGGATTGTTGATTCGAAGCGAACCATTATGAAACGAACGCGTCCGGAAGCATACCCGCTGCTTTCCGGATGTTTCCCCCGTAATTTGTAAACAAAATCTTCCGGATGCATTTTTCGCTGATTCTCGCAGCCCGGATCATACATGTCGCATGGTTCCCGCATTGGAATGGCCTCTGAATGCTGGGGATTGTTGATTCGAAGCGTACCATCATGAAACGAACGCGTCCGGAAGCATTCCCGCTGCTTTCCGGATGTTTCCCCCTGTGATTTGTAAACAAAATCTTCCGGTTGAATTTTTCGCTGATTCTCGCAGCCCAGATTATACAGATCGCATGGTTCCCGCATTGGAATGTCCTCTTAATGCTGGGGATCATTCATTCGAAGCGAACCATTATGAAACGAACGCGTCCGGAAGCATTCCCGCTGCTTTCCGGATGTTTCCCCCGTAATTTGTAAACAAAATCTTCCGGATACATTTTCCGCTGAATCTCGCAGCCCGGAACATACAGATCGCATGGTTCCCGCATTGGAATGGCCTCTGAATGCTGGGGATTGTTGATTCGAAGCGTACCATCATGAAACGAACGCGTCCGGAAGCATTCCCGCTGCTTTCCGGATGTTTCCCCCGTAATTTGTAAACAAAATCTTCCGGATGCATTTTTCGCTGATTCTCGCAGCCCGGAACATACAGATCGCATGGTTCCCGCATTGGAATGGCCTCTGAATGCTGGGGATTGTTGATTCGAAGCGTACCATCATGAAACGAACGCGTCCGGAAGCATTCCCGCTGCTTTCCGGATGTTTCCCCCGTAATTTGTAAACAAAATCTTCCGGATGCATTTTTCGCTGATTCTCGCAGCCCGGAACATACAGATCGCGTGGTTCCCACATTGTAACAGCCTCTGAATGCTGGGGATCATTCATTCGAAGCGTACCATTATGAAACGAACGCGTCCGGAAGCATTCCCGCTGCTTTCCGGATGTTTCAAAATCTTCCGGATGCATTTTTCGCTGATTCTCGCAGCCCAGAACATACGTCCAGGAGATCCTATAATTATTATTTTTAATCTACAGGGGCGCAGCAAAAGTTAGAGGAGTTCATATAGAGGGCAATAAAAGTACATACATTTTCCCATTCCAAAATCTAATTGGGCGCAAAAAAGTTAGAATAATACGTTAAAGGGGGGTGGGAATTCCATAGAGGACATATTTTTAAATCCAAGGAGGCGCAAGTCAGTTAGCGGAATACATATAGGAGGGCGGATATCCTGCAGAGTACATATTTCAAATCCACGGGTGCGCAAAAAAGTTCGAATAATACCTACATTCCAGGGGGCGGAAATCCCGCAGCGGACATTTTTTTAAATCTACAGGGGCGCAAAAAATTTAGAGGAATCTTGCAGAGGACATATTTCAAAATCTACGGGGGCGCAAAATGGAGGAATTCGTATAGGAGGGCGGAGATCCAGCAGAGGACATATTTCTAAATTAACGAGGGCGCATAAAAATTTGAATAATACGTTCTAGGGGAGCGCATGGTTCCCTATTGGTTTGAACATCTACGGAGGCGCAAAATAGAGGAATTCGTATAGGAGGGCGGAGATCCTACAGAGGAAATATTTCTAAATCCACGGGGGCGCAAAAAAAGTAGAGGACATATTTTTAAAACTAAGGGGAGCAAAAAAGTTAGAGGAATGCGTGTGGGAGGGCGAAGATCTTGCCGAGGACATATTTCAAAATCTACGGGAGAGCAAAATAGAGGAATTCGTATAGGAGGGCGAAGATCCTGCAGAAGACATATTTCAAAATCCACGAAGTCGCAGAAAACTTCGAATAATATGTTCTAGGGGGCGGAAATCCCGAAGCGGACATTTTTTTTTAATCTACAGGGGCGCAAAAAAGTTAGAGGAATACGTGTATGGGAAGGCGGAGATCCTGCAGAGGACATATTTCAAAATCTATGGGGGCGCAAAATAGAGGAATTCGTATAGGAGGGCGGAGATCTTACAGAGCACATATTTCTAAATCCAAGGGGGCGCAAAAAAGAGAATAATATGTCTTAGGGGAGCGGAAATCCTCCAGAGAACCATTTTGTTTAATCTACAGGGCGCAAAAAAGTAAGAGGAATTCATATAGGACGGCGGAGATCCTACAGAGGACATATTTCTAAATCCATGGGGGCGCATTTTTTTTTAATAATACGTTCTAGGGGAGCGGAAATCCCGTAGAGGACATATTTTGAAATCTAAGGGGGCGCAAAAAGTTAGAGGAATACATATAAGAGGGCGGAGATCCTGCAGAGGGGTGCAAAATGGAAGAATTCGTATAGGAGGGCGGAGATCCTACAGAGGACATATCCTACAGATGACATATATCCACGGGGGCGCATAAAAGTTTGAATAATACGTTCTAGGGGAGCGGAAATCCAGTAGAGGACATATTTTGAAATCTACGGGGGCCCAAAAAAGTTGAAGAAATTCGTATAGGAGGGCGGAAATCCCGAAGCGGAAAATTTTCTAAAAATCTACAGGGCGAAAAAAAGTAAGAGGAATACATATAGGAGGGCGGAGATCCAGCAGAGGGCATATTTCTAAATTAATGAGGGCGCAATAATGTTCGAATAATACATTTTATGGGGCGGAAATCCCGAAGCGGACATTTTTTAATCTACAGGGGCGCAAAAAAAGTTAAAGGAACATGTATAGGAGGGCGGAGATCCTACAGAGGACATATTTCTAAATCTACGGGGGCGCAAACAGTTCGAATAATACGTTTTAGGGGAGCGGAAATCCCGTGGAGGACATATTTTGAAATCTTAGGGGGCGCAAAAAAGTTAGAGGAATACGTATAGGATGGCGGAGATTCTGCAGAGGATACATTTCTAAATCCTCGGGGGCGCAAAAAAATTTGAACAATACGGAAATCGGAAGCGGATTTTTTTTTAAATCAACAGTTGCGCAAAAAAAAGTTAGAGGAATACGTATAGGAGTTCGGAGGACATATTTCTAATTCTATGGAGGCTCGAAAAGTTCGAAAATTACGTTCTAGGGGAGCGGACATCCCGTAGACGACATATTTTGAAATCTTAGGGGGCGCAAATAAATTAGAGGAATACGTATAGAAGGGCGGATATCCTGCAGAGGACATATTTCTTAATCCACGGGTGCGCAAAAAGTTTGAATGATACCTTCTATAAAGGCGGAAACCCTGAAGAGGATTTGTTTTTAATCTACAGGGGCGCAAAAAAGTCAGAGTACATATTTCTAAATGCACGGGGGCGCAAAAAAGTTCGAGTGATACGTTCTAGGGGGCGGAAATCCCGAAGCGGACATTTTTTTTTAAATTCTACCAGGGAGCAAAAAAAAGTTAGAGGAACACTTATAGGAGGGTGGAGATCCTGCAGAGGACATATTTCTAAATCTACGGGGGCGCAAAAAAGTTTGAATAATACGTTCTCGGGGGCGGAAATCCCGAAGCGGACAATTTTTTTTATTTCTACCGGGGCTCAAAAAAAGTTAGAGGAACACTTATAGGAGGGTGGAGATCCTGCAGAGGACATATTTCTAAATCTACGGGGGCGCAAACAGTTCGAATAATACGTTTTAGGGGAGCAGAAATCCCGTGGAGGACATATTTTGAAATCTTAGGGGGCGCAAAAAAGTTAGAGGAATACGTATAGGATGGCGGAGATTCTGCAGAGGATACATTTCTAAATCCTCGGGGGCGCAAAAAAATTTGAACAATACGGAAATCGGAAGCGGATTTTTTTTAAATCAACAGTTGCGCAAAAAAAGTTAGAGGAATACGTATAGGAGGGCGGAGGACATATTTCTAAATCTATGGGGGCTTGAAAAGTTCGAAAATTACGTTCTAGGGGAGCGGAAATCCCGTAGAGGACATATTTTGAAATTTTAGGGGGCGCAAATAAATAATACGTTCTAGGGGGCGGAAATCCCGAAGCGGAAAATTTTCTTAAAATCTACAGGGCGCAAAAAAGTAAAAGGAATACATATAGGAGGGCGGAAATTCAGCAGAGGGCATATTTCTAAATTAATGAGGGCGCAATAATGTTCGAATAATATGTTTTATGGAGCGGAAATCTCGAAGCGGACATTTTTTTTAATCTACAGAGGCGCAAAAAAAGTTAAAGGAACACGTATAGGAGGGCGGAGATCCTTCAGAGGACATATTTCTAAATCTACGGGGGCGCAAACAGTTCGAATAATACGTTTTAGGGAAGCGGAAATCCCGTAGAGGACATATTTTGAAATCTACGGGGGCGCGAAAAAGTTCGAATAATACGTTCTAGGGGGCGGATATCCCGAAGCTGACAATTTTCTAAAAATCTACAGGGGGCAAAAAAGTAAGAGGAATGCATATAGGAGGGCAAAGATCATGTAGAGGACATATTTCTAATTCTACGGGGGCGCAAAAAAGTTTGAATACTACGTTTTCGGGGGCGGAAATCCCGAAGCGGCCATTTTTTTTATTTCTACCGGGGCTCAAAAAAAAGTTAGAGGAGGATAGTTAGAAAAGTTAGAGTTATAGGAGGGTGGAGATCCTGCAGGGGACATATTTCTAAATCTACGGGGGCGCAAACAGTTCGAATAATACGTTTTAGGGGAGCGGAAATCCCGTGGAGGACATATTTTGAAATCTTAGGGGGCGCAAAAAAGTTAGAGGAATACGTATAGGATGGCGGAGATTCTGCAGAGGATACATTTCTAAATCCTCGGGGGCGCAAAAAAGTTCCAACAATACGGAAATCGGAAGCGGATTTTTTTTTAAATCAACAGTTGCGCAAAAAAAGTTAGAGGAATACGTATAGGAGTTCGGAGGACATATTTCTAATTCTATGGGGGCTTGAAAAGTTCGAAAATTACGTTCTAGGGGAGCGGAAATCCCGTAGACGACATATTTTGAAATCTTAGGGGGCGCAAATAAATTAGAGGAATACGTATAGGAGAGCGGAGATCCTGCAGAGGACATATTTCTAAATCCACGGGGCGCAAAAAGTTTGAATGATACCTTCTATGAAGGCGGAAACCCTGAAGAGGATTTGTTTTCAATCTACAGGGGCGCAAAAAAGTTAGAGGAACCCATATAGGAGGGCGGAGATCCTTCAGAGTACATATTTCTAAATGCACGGGGGCGCAAAAAAGTTTGAATGATACGTTCTAGGGGAGCGGAAATTCCGTAGAGAACATATTTTGATTTCTAAGGGCCGCAAAAAAGTTAGAGAAATACGTATAGGAGGGCGGAGATCATGTAGAGGAAATATTTCAAAATGTACGGGTGCGCAAAATAGAATGATTCGTATAGGAGGGCGGAGATCCTGCAGAGGACATATTTCTAAATGCACGGGGGCGTAAAAAAGTTCGAATAATACGTTCTAGGGGGTAAAAATCTCGAAGCGGACAATTTTCCTAAATCTACGGGGGCGCAAACAGTTCGAATAATACGTTTTAAGGGAGCAGAAATCCCGTAGAGGACATATTTTGAAATCTAAGGGGGCGCAACACAATTAGAGCAATACGTATAGGAGGGCGGAGATCCTGCAGAGGACATATTTCTAAATCTACAGGGGCGCAAACAGTTCGAGTAATACGTTTTAGGGGAGCGGAAATCCCGTAGAGGACATATTTTGAAATCTAAGAGGGCGCTAGAGGAATAGGTATTGGAGGGCGGAGATACAACAGGGGACATATTTTGAAATCTAAGGGTGCCCAAAACAATTAAAGGAATACGGCGTATTGTAGGGCGGAGATAAATAAATAAAATAAATAAATAAATTCTACGGGGGCGCAAAAAAGTTCAAATAATACGTTCTTGGGCCGGGAATCCCATAGAGTACTTTTTTTAAATTTAAGGAGGCTCAAAACAGTTAGAGGAATACGGGGGCGCTAAAAATGTTTGAATTTTCTAGGGGGGAGGAAAATCTCGAAGCGTACATTTTTTTCAAATCTATAGGGGCGCAAAAAAGTGAGAGGAATACATATAGAGGTGGAGATCCTACAGAGGACATATTTCTAAATCCACGGGGGCGAAAAAAAGTTCGAATAATACGTCGTTCTAGGAGAGCGGAAATCCCGTGGAGGACATATTTTTAAATCTGCAGGGGCGCAAAAAAAGTTAGAGGATCACGTATGGGAGGGCGGAGATCCTGCCGAGGATATATTTCTAAATCTACAGGGCCGCTAACAGTTCGAGTAATACGTTTTTGGGGAGCGGAAATCCCGTAGAGGACATATTTTGAAATCTACGGGGGTGCAAAAAAAGTGAGAGGAATACATATAGAGGTGGAGATCCTACAGAGGACATATTTCTAAATCCACGGGGGCGAAAAAAAGTTCGAATAATACGTCGTTCTAGGAGAGCGGAAATCCCGTGGAGGACATATTTTTAAATCTGCAGGGGCGCAAAAAAAGTTAGAGGATCACGTATGGGAGGGCGGAGATCCTGCCGAGGACATATTTCTAAATCTACAGGGGCGCTAACAGTTCGAGTAATACGTTTTTGGGGAGCGGAAATCCCGTAGAGGACATATTTTGAAATCTACGGGGGTGCAAAAAAAGTTAGAGGAATACGTATAGGAGGGCGGAGATATTTAAATAAATAAATTCTACGGGGGCGCAAAAAAGTTCAAATAATACGTTCTACATCCCGTAGAGGACTTTTTTTTAATCTAAGAAGGCGCAAATCAGTTAGAGGGATTGGTATAGGAGGGCGGAGATCCTGCAGAGGACATATTTCAAAATCTACGGTGGTGCAAAATGTTCGAATAATACGTTCTAGGGGAGCGGGAATCCCGAATAGGATACATGGAGTATATAAGGGGGAACGATTTCAGAATGGTAGGAGCAGTAAAAGCGATCTTAGAGAGCGGAAAATTTTTCAGAAGCAAATTATTTTTCGTTTCGGTGAAAAGTAAGCAAAAAAAAAATTTTTTTTTTGGTCCCGAGAGCTGGTTACTCAGTGAGTAACTTGGAGTAACCACCATGACAGCACTGATCTATGCACAGAGAGAGCATGACCGCTTGCTACAAAAAAATAACATAGAGAGAATATAATCCCTGGGAGAATGAGATAGCAAAGTGCTTGACAGTCGAGTCTTACTGGATTTCTCTCTGTATTGCACATGCGTTTCTAGCTCGGTTTCCTATCAGAAAAACTTATCTTACAATAATTAGTATACTGAAATTTTCATTATATTGTTTGAAAAGATTTCTTTTGACAGCCTAAAATGAATTGAATATCATGTTGCAAACGGCCCCTTCAATACTAAATACCAATTATCATATAATAAATGGCGTAATCTAAAAATTCTAATGGTAATTATGGTACATATTGATTTGAGTTAGCTTTAATTGAAATGTGTAAATATTGTAAATAATTGTAGACTGCAAAACATAAAATATGAAATTATTTTTCGGTCACGCATCTAAAAACAGCTAAAAACCAAATGTATTTGTTTGACGCATAAAGTTTACTGCACATTTTTGCCATTCTTCCATGTGCTTATTTTACGCTTGACTACAAATGACATGCCTTATTAACTTGTCTAATGCAAATGTCAATATCAATATCGCTTCACGGTTTATCGAACTATGCAATGTGGCACGGCAAGAATGATCATGTTGAGTAAATTCTAGAAGGAATTGGACATGTACAAGTATAATATTGGTACAGATTTGTCATATTTAAAGTCCATTTTTCGTCATTGCATCTTTTTGCAACTTGTTGCACAAACTACTATTTTGATAACTTTTTGTACGTTTATAACGAGTTGTACGAGTTGATATTGAGTTATACGTTTATCCAACCAGGCTTGTCGAGTTGGATAAATACTACGAGTGCTGAAAAAACTTAGTTTTGCAACGAGTTGCACACGCTATTTTTTGCAATGACGGAAAATGGGCTCTAATATGATAAATCTGTAACAAAACGGTACAATTTAATTTACTTCATACGATCATTATTACCAATAAATCATGTTGCTGCAAAGAACAGTCATATTCCACAATGCGTAGCTTGACAATCCATGAAGCGATAGATGAACTTGCCTTTGGAAAATTCTGATGTCATGGCCATCATTACCCAAGCTGATTCAGCAAAATGTAGTCATGTAACTACTGATCTGGTTTTTTATTATAGCATCCAAATGAGTGCTATAATGGATTTTATGTCACTCATTTGAGTTTAAAGACAAAGCTGTACATATCTATGTTTAGATTTTCAATTCTGAAATAAAAACCGGTGAAGAATTTTGTGTTATATTTTTAATTTTCGATAAAGTAAATGACAAACAATCTAATTTAGATTAGTCATGAAAGCAATAAAACAATCATCTTCATGTGACACACTAGTGCTGGCCGATTGAGTGAAATTGAGTGCCTCGACCTTTGAATCACTTAATTGGTACGACAATAGAACTGTAAAAAAAACACGTTGTTTTTCACGTAGATATGATGGAAAGATTTTTTACACCGTCCTGTAAAACCACATTTTTTAAACCACAAGTTCCGACAGTTCGATAACCCGCTTGTTATGCTTTCGCCATACAAATTTCTAGCTTCCCGCACATATACATATACACCCAGATGCTAGCAGCTGTGGGTAGAAAACCAGCGCAGCAAGCATTTCCACGTCGGAGCAGCTTCTACTATTACTATACGAAGCATAATTTGTTTTTCTCTATATTATCGTAAAACTTTATTAAAACAAGGAAAATCGATGATTTGATTATCGATTTATTCAAAGAAGTATGGGCAACCCTATACCTTCGAATGTCATCTTTTCAGCTGCATGACTGTCGCCATCGTCCCCACTGTAAACCCGGCATTACTCATTAAAGAGTATAATGGACCCATTTTTTGACGATATATGAAACTGTCAAAATAATGGGTATTTTAAAAATTTGGATAGTGGGTAATTTGTGTCCACTTTCAAGTTCAATAATTCTACCCATTAATGGGTGAAAAAATAGTTGTTTGCGACAAATCTACATAAGACTGCCGACATGAAAAGTTGACTAAAGTTAAAAGTGAGAATTATTTTAGTTTTATTTGGTTTGTATGTTTTAATATAATATAGTTTTCTATCTATTGCAGCAAATGGATTTTTTCAATCTTCGCGGACAACTGATTGTCGGAAAAGCATTAGGTCGGAGGAAAAATGTCGATGGATGAGTTCGATTGAAAATAATCGCTGGCCCGCTAAATCCCCGTGAAAAATATGCGATGGTTCCGAGAAATGCCGGAAGCATTGAAAGAGGAGGGTTATTTTCATTAACGAAATGTGCCAGCTGAATTTGTGAAGAAAGAATGCTCTCGTGGTGTATGATACTGTCATATAAAGATGTGGATTATTTATTATTGGTGAAATAAAATGATTTTATTTAATGCAAATATTCGGCAAATGTTTAATTGATTGAATTACAAATGAATTTAATTTTATTATTAGCAATTTTTAAAATGATAAAGAGTGAATTTTACCCATTGTCAACAAAAAACTTTTTCTAATAATGGGTGAAATTTACTCGTTTTTTTGACGTACAAGTTGTTTACTCATTAATGAGTAAACGTTGTTTACTCTTTTAATGAGTTGAACTATTTAACTTCATAATGGGTACTTTTTTACCCATTAAAGAGTACTTTGGCGGCACAGTGCCCATGGGATTTGCTAGAATAATCAAGAAGAAAACATGTCTAGATTCCTCTTTGCTCGCTAGATGATGTTGTTATCACCGGCAAATGGTTCGCCATTTCGTTGTATGGAAAAGCTCGAAGTGAAC
Source organism: Armigeres subalbatus (assembly GCF_024139115.2). Classification (NCBI taxonomy): domain Eukaryota; kingdom Metazoa; phylum Arthropoda; class Insecta; order Diptera; family Culicidae; genus Armigeres; species Armigeres subalbatus. Next base: position 17,681 of record NW_026942010.1, read on the forward strand.
TGCTAAAGCTAAGCTACAGCTAATCTAAAGCTAAGCTACAGCTTAGCCAAATGCTAATGGTTCGGTATTTCGATGTAATAAAGTTAGAGCTTTCGTTATTTTCAGATAGGCTAGATGTACCAGTTGTGGCTATAGCACCAGTTGTCGCACTAGTGCTTTATATGTCAAATGTCCAATCAAATCACTGCAAACCAAGTTCATATCGATAAAGCATATTCATATGATACGATAACACCTTTGATCTCCTCCAAAACAAGCAAAGCCTAATTGTAAAAATTGATTTTGCTTAATTTTTGACGTCCTTTGCACCAGTTATCGCACTAGTGGTCCCTATTTGGCCAATCCCATAAGAAAACAATGGGATTTGCCAAATAAGGAACCAAAATTAAGAATAGTGCCACAACTGGTGCATGCGTTCCTATTATGGATTTATCAATTTTGAGGATTATAACAAATTTTTTAGTGGTTTTCACAGCTGTTCTAAGGAGCAGGAAGTAAAACCTTTCGCTTGATTTATAAAGACCACCCACATGCCTTTCACTTATTTCCTTAAAAATAGTTGTTCTTAAGTATGGCGACAATTGGTACACCCACCCTAGTTAGAAATCACAATTATGTTGCTGTTACTGCATATTTTCATGATTAGATTGAATATTTATCATTTTTTCCCCTTCATTATTTCGGTTACAATATGCGAAAACAAGTTTAATTTTCGATATGAGGATGTTGTGAACAATCGGTATACAAATAGTTGTCAAAAGACATCTAGTGGAAAATATGTGAACTAATATTTTTCTTTGCAAGAAATTTTAGTATTTTCTTTCTCTTCAGTCTATCGGAATACGGTATTAAGAGAAGAAATTTTTGGAAAGAGAAAGAGAATTTATAAATCTCTATTTGTAAAGAAATTTTTTAGTTTTTCTTGAACCTTCGGAATTCGGCTGCTGAAAGCCTACTTTCAGGAGGGGGTACCTTAATTAATGCAATAGTTTGAAAGAGTACCTCTCAAGAAAAAGGTTGAGAACCGCTACTTTAAAAGAAGGAACTATATCTTCCCTTTCCTAGAACTGAATATTGCATACATTGAGAATAGGAACCATACATATTCTCCCTTGTGTTATGCCTGACAAATGCATTATTTGAAAAAAAAACATATACTTTTTAGACTTATGAACGACAAAGTATGTAACTTCATTTGCTTTTTATTGCCTTTTTTGTGTAAAATTGTTTTTGCTCTTGAGCACTTACAATTTTGCTATTTGACTCTCCATATTTTGTAGTTTGTTTTAGTCAACGACGATCTTGCTGCTGACCCAGAGATAAAAAGATTTTAAGTGAAATAGGCAGATGATAAAAAGTCTATCAGAGTACCTTCAAGCAGTGATTTGATAGAATCTGAACTTTAATTCGAAAAAAAGTAGAGGGTTGTATCGAAGATACGACTGTAATTTGAACGTAGAATTACGTGTAGTGCGATACTGGATGCGAAATTTGATCATCAACGTTTTGTGCCGGATGGCTATTAGCCGAAATGTAGGCAATTTACTGTTAAAGTGAAATTTCAAAATTGGCTGGCGAAATTTAATTTTCCAATGGTCAAATGCATTGAATCCATTGTTTACAATAGTTGTATGGAATCCTAGAGAGTTTACCGATCGATTCATACTAAGATCTCCGGAATCTGTTGAAAAACGGCTGAGTTATTGGATTTTACTTCCTGACCTCTTTTCGTGACGGTCTTGAAATTGGAATGTTGGTATGTTGATCATCGGAGGCTTCCGGGTATATCACGCAAGCAATCAAACATACATCGACAAGTTGCAAGATGCCTTGTTGAAACAGTTGACAACTCCAGAGTTCCGTGAAGGTCTTGAGGTTACTATGAATAACTTGGCTGCGGTGTATGTCGACACGGAGAGTTCGTAAAATTAATGTGTGCCATCGACATGTTTTTCGCCATGTTTCCCAAACACCCACTATGTAAGTTGCGGTTCGGGACTCTCATTCTTTCCTACAAGGACTGCACAGGTCCTTCAGCTATTGGACACGGGTGCGAACTCATGAGTCACAGCACCAAGCTGTTCGCAAGATGGTTGATGACACCGACTCTACGGTATGACTTGAATAGGATGAACATCCCAGGACAGGAGATCACAATTCCGTACTACTATAGTGCATATATGTCTGGGCTCGGCCTCGTGGATAAGAGCCCTTATTCCGCTGCCTTGAACTGCGGCATTCATATGTTTGTACATTTGATAGGATGCGCCATCCCGTTAGCCAGGTCCGTGAATGCTATTTATTTTCAACCGAGTGGCTTGAGCGCGATCATCGACAACGCTATCCTATTCATATATGCCCACTAGGGTGGCTCAAAAAACATTTTTTCGAATTTTTTAATGGGCCGCCCTCTTATTCGGTTCTATTTGATGCCCTGATGCTCTGGACAAAATTTCAGCCAAATCGGTCAACGTTTAGGCAGTGCTAAACTCGTTGGAAGTTTATATGGAAAAATGTATGCAGAAACATCCAAAAACAGTAATTTGCAGTTGGACGGCACAATTTACGATCAAGAACCATGATACTCATTCAGTTCTTGTGGAATTAAATACAGAATGTTATGCTGAAAACCGCGAGAAGATTAGAGTTTATTACGCAAAGATATTATCATTTTACTGGAGTGTTGTAGGGGTGAATTTATTTCTTTTCAAAGGTAAAAGAAACGAAATTTGCTCAAACCCCACTTCAGAGAAATGCTAATAACTTAGCCGGGCAAACTCTAATCTTCTCGCGGTTTTCTGCATAACATTCTGTATTAAATTCTTAAAGATCTGAATGAGTATCTTAGTTCTTCATCGTAAGTTGTGCCGTCCAACTGCAATTTACTGTTTTTGGATGTGTCTACATACATTTTTGCATATAAACTTCCAACGAGTTTAGCACCGCCCAAACGTTGACCGATTTGGCTGAAATTTTGTCCACAGCATCAGGGCATCAAATAGAACCGAATAAGAGGGCGGCCCATCAAAAAAATTGGAAAAAGTTTTTCCCATACTAATTTGAGCCACCCTAATGCCCACTCATGCACAAGTTCACTGCAAATGCAGTTTTTTAAGAAGAAGGAGGCGGCATCTGTCAAGTCCATTGAGGAAGACGCGAAGCGACAAATAGAGGCAATGCGAGATCAACTAATGAGGCTGGCGGAGTAGGAAAACAATGAAGATCCTGTATCAGGGGAGGAAGAAAATAGAGAGCAGAATGCGTCTAATTTTGGTCAAACCGAGGGCGCAGGAAGCGGGGCAGGCGATATTGAAAGTGTCGGAGATGCGGAGGATGCTGACAAGGATTACTCGGATGAACCGAGGAATCGAGATGCGATCGACTGGTACCCATATATAGCAGTAAAATGTCGAGCGATCCCAGACCGTATGAAAATGATTGCAGATGGGCACAAATAAAAGATATACGTCCGGGCACAGTCGGCGAGTACGCGAAGCGGATTCAAAGTGTAGGATTCAGATCCCATTTGGGCACCTTGAATTAATTTGTGCCATGTGGCACCACCAACATAAAGTCTGTGTCTGGGAATTCCTCTATTTATAATTTTAATTGCCTATCTTCAGGCCCAAACACAGAACATTCAGATTATGGAGCATTCACAAATCCACTCAAACATTTGTCACTTATAGGTAAGATAAAATGAACCGTAACAGTGGCTGAGCGTGGTTTTATAAAAGCAAATATTGTGTTTGGTAGAGAACACTGGGTTTTAGAGAAACATTATTAAAATCTAAAACTAATCTTTCTATACAAAGTTAATTCCAGATTTTGGCATCCTAGAATAAATTTATAATGCCATAAAGAACGAGCATCACAAAAAATATTCTGAAGAGTGGTTTATGATTTTAGAAACTATAGATTCTAGAAATGATGAAAAATATAAAGACCCTCAAAACAATTTTGTAACAAATTAAACAATCCACAATAATAATAGTATTAGTTAATAATAGTAATAGTATTAATGTTATTATTAAGTTTCACAATTGATTAAAGGAATTTCAAACAGAATACAAACATTTCAAGGAGAATTCTTGATCCCGAAATGTTTCGAGTTGTTTAGAACTTTCATTTGGATACCCCAATAAATTTAAAAATTTAAGATTTAAAAATATTTTATTCATTAAACTAGATTAATAAAATAATAGTAATTTTTCTCTTTGTCTTCCATATCTATTAAATTCATAACTCTGTTTAATGTTTATTGTATTATTCTTTCTTTCTTTAAAGGTAATTGCTACACGGATGGTTCTCATTTTCATAAGCACAAAACATCACGATGGGTTAAGAGTTTAGAAAAGGACATCATTATGGCTCATATTTTTCATTGATGATTTCAACTGCGCCGTGATGCATTCAGCCGGATAGCGTATAATGAGTGACAGCAGCAAGAGCACCGAAATGAGGTATTACTTTATTGGTTTCCTAATTCAGGAATGATTTATTTGAAATTATTATCCTATCAACACTTCGATTAAAGTATGTCGAATCTTCTTCCTGGGACCTTAGTGTAGCCGAGCAATCGTGATAGCAAGGGGTGACACTGCTCGAATCAAGCTTATTATGTGAATTGTTCTACAAAGTACTAACTATAGTTTAGATGCACAGTGAGACCTTGAAGGTGAATATAGGGAGGCTTATTTGTGCGTCTCTAAAGAAGTACAGCTGATCTGGTCTAGCCCTCACTAAAATTGCAATGTCTTTGCTTGTAAGGTTGATGAAACCGATCTAGCAATTGTAAGCAGGCTCTGGTATATCTACTCAAACTACCCGAAATCGTCTTATTCTTTATTTTATTGTCATCGCATCTTGCAGTACAAGGACCTTTCGCTTCGCAGCTTCTGCTAGCACGAAACCTTTATACCCCGGGGAAGCCGAAATCGTTTTTACATTCTAATTTATCGAATGGAATCGGGATCCAAACACAGCCACCTTCTCAATGGTCTGTTTTGTAGCCACGGGAAGGGAGGTAAATTTTCAGTCAAAATGCTATATCACAATAAAAGGTGAAGATCCATAAAGTCACGCCTCATTTCATTGCTCATCACGAAATGGTCTACGTTTTCAACTAATCGGTAATGCCTCTGGCATAACGTATACGAGCTTCCTCTTCAGAGTCCGATGCTCAATCGAAATCTTAATTTGTCATAACGTCTTCCTAATTAAAATAGCCTTTGTTCATCCACCGAATGCATTTTACACGCAACAACCCAGCACTTTAACCCAATCTGCGTGCCACCCA